>NC_069499.1:1499201564-1499229064 GCF_027579735.1 Bombina bombina
ATCCTTAGTCGTCTGTAAGTAGAATTTAAGAGCACGTACAACATCCAAATTGAGTAACAAACGTTCTTTGGAAGAAGAAGGATTAGGACACAGAGAGGGAACAACAATTTCCTGATGATATTTCTATTAGAAACAACCTTAGGAAGGAAAATTAACTTAGTACGAAGAACCGCTTTATCGGCATGAAAAATAAGATAAGGGGAATCACACTGCAGAGCTGAGAGTTCCGAGACTCTTCAAGCAGAAGAGGTAGCAACAAGAAACAAAACTTTCCAAGATAACAACTTATTGTCTATGGAATGCAACGGCTCAAATGTAGCCAGCTGTAAAACTTTAAGAAAAAGGTTAAGGCTTCAAGGAGGAGCAACAGACTTAAAGACAGGCCTGATTTTGACCAAGGTCGGACAAAAAGTTTGCACATCTGGCACATCCGCCAAACGTTTATGTAGTAAAACTGGTAAAGCAGAAATCTGACCCTTCAGGGTACTTACTGACAATGCTTTCTTCAAGCCTTCCTGAAGAAAAGATTAAATTTTACGAAATCTAATTCTACTCCAAGAGTAGTCCTTGGATTCACACCAATAAAGATATTTATGCCATATCTTATGTTAAATCTTTCTAGTAACAGGCTTGCGAGCCTGAATAATGGCGACCCAGAAAAAGCACGCTTAGACAGAATTAAGCATGCAATCTCCAAGCAGTCAGCTTCAGAGAAACGAGATTTGGATGAAGGAAGGGACCCTGAATTAGGAGGTTCTTCCTCAGAGGTACTCTCTAAGGTGGGAGAGATGACATCTCCACTAGGTCTGCAAACCAGATCCTGCGAGGCCATGCATGGGCTATTAGAATCACAGATGCCCTCTCCTGTTTGATACGAGCAATGACTTGTGGAAGGAGAGCAAAAGGAGGAAACAGGTATGCCAACCTGAAAACCCAAGGAACTGCCAGAGCATCTATCAGAACGGCCTGCGGATCTCTTGACCTTGAACTGTACCTTGAAAGCTTGGTGTTCTGATGGGACGCCATCAGATCTAACTCCGGCACCCCCCATTTGAGGACTAAGCTGGAAAACACCTCCGGATGGAGTTCCCACTCCCCGGGATAAAAAGTCTGTCAGCTCAGAAAATCCACTTCCCAGATGTCTACCCCTGAAATGTGGATGGCAGATAGGCAGCAATTTGCCCACTGAAGAATCCAAGTAACCTCCTTCATGGCTAAGGAACTCCAAGTTCCTCCCTGGTGATTGATGTAAGCCACAGAGGTTATGTTGTTTGACTATAACCTGATAAACTGGGCTGAGGACAACTTAGACCAAGCCAATTGAGCATTGTAAATCGCCATCAACTGCAAGATGTTGATGGGAAGGGCAGACTCCTCCCGAGTCCAAAGGCCCTGAGCTTTTAACAAGTTCTAGACTGCTCCCCAGCCCAGCAGGCTGGCGTCCGTGGTCACGATCACCCAGGACGGTCTCCAAAAGCATGTGCCCTGAGACAGATGTTCCTGAGAAATCCACCATGGGAGAGAATCCCTTGACGACTGATCTAACGCTATTCTCTGAGATAGATCTACATAGTTGCCATTCCATTGTCTGAGCATGCACAACTGGAGAGCTCTCAAATGGAATCGAGCAAAAGGAATGATGTCCATGGAAGCCACCATCAGACCGATTACCTCCATACATTGAGCCACTGAAGGATGAGCAGTAGCCTCAAGAGAAAGGAAAGAGGAAATGATTATGGTCCCTAAGAACACGACTCTTGTAGCAGGGGAAAGTGAGCTTTTTTCCAGATTCACATTCCATCCATGGGAACGAAGAAAAGACAATATCATCTCTGTGTGAGATTTTGCTTGTTGAAAAGATGGAGCCTGAACCAAGATGTCGTCCAGGTAGGGTGCCATAGCAATTCCACGAGAACGGATCATTGCCAAAAAAATTCTGGGAGCCGTGGAAATGGAAGGGCCACGAACTGGAGATGTTTGTCTAGAAAGGCAAATCTTAGGAATCTGTGATGGTCCCTGTGAATAGGAACATGAAGATACGCATCCTTTAGGTCTATGGTTGTCATGAACTGACCCTCTTGTACTAGCGTATAGTCTCCATCTTGAAGGATGGAACTTTGAGAAACTTGTTTAGACACTTCAAGTCTAGAATGGGACAGAAAGTTCCCTCTTTTCTGGAAACCACAAATAGGTTGGAGTAGAACGAGACCCTGTTCCTGCACTGGAACTATCACTCCCAGGGAGGAACGATGTTGTCTACATTTCAAGAATGCCTCTCTCTTTATCTGGTCTGCAGATAATCTTGAGAGAAGGAATCTGCCTCTGGGAAAAGTCTTGAATTCCAATTTGTAACCCTGGGATACTATGTCCACAGTCCTGTGATCTGGGACATCTCGTATCCAGGCTTGAGAGAACTGAGAAAGTCTGCCCCCACCTGATCTGATCCCGGATCAGGGGAAACCCTTCATGCTGATTTGGAATCAGCTGCGGGTTTCTATAATTGTTTCCCCTTGTCCCAAGACTGATTGGGTTTCCAAGAAGACTTGGATTGCTCCTGCTTGTAAGAAGAAGGGGAAGGCTTTCCTCTGAAGTTACAAAGGGAACTAAAAACATAATTTATGTAAGAACTTACCTGATAAATTCATTTCTTTCATATTAGCAAGAGTCCATGAGCTAGTGACGTATGGGATATACATTCCTACCAGGAGGGGCAAAGTTTCCCAAACCTCAAAATGCCTATAAATACACCCCTCACCACACCCACAATTCAGTTTAACGAATAGCCAAGAAGTGGGGTGATAAAAAAGTGCGAAAGCATATAAAATAAGGAATTGGAATAATTGTGCTTTATACAAAATCATAACCACCACAAAAAAAGGGCGGGCCTCATGGACTCTTGCTAATATGAAAGAAATGAATTTATCAGGTAAGTTCTTACATAAATTATGTTTTCTTTCATGTAATTAGCAAGAGTCCATGAGCTAGTGACGTATGGGATAATGATTACCCAAGATGTGGATCTTTCCACACAAGAGTCACTAGAGAGGGAGGGATAAAATAAAGACAGCCAATTCCTGCTGAAAATAATCCACACCCAAAAATAAAGTTTAACGAAAAACATAAGCAGAAGATTCAAACTGAAACCGCTGCCTGAAGTACTTTTCTACCAAAAACTGCTTCAGAAGAAGAAAATACATCAAAATGGTAGAATTTAGTAAAAGTATGCAAAGAGGACCAAGTTGCTGCTTTGCAAATCTGATCAACCGAAGCTTCATTCCTAAACGCCCAGGAAGTAGAAACTGACCTAGTAGAATGAGCTGTAATTCTCTGAGGCGGAGTTTTACCCGACTCAACATAGGCAAGATGAATTAAAGATTTCAACCAAGATGCCAAAGAAATGGCAGAAGCTTTCTGGCCTTTTCTAGAACCGGAAAAGATAACAAATAGACTAGAAGTCTTTCTGAAAGATTTAGTAGCTTCAACATAATATTTCAAAGCTCTAACAACATCCAAAGAATGCAACGATTTCTCCTTAGAATTCTTAGGATTAGGACATAATGAAGGAACCACAATTTCTCTACTAATGTTGTTGGAATTCACAACTTTAGGTAAAAATTCAAAAGAAGTTCGCAACACCGCCTTATCCTGATGAAAAATCAGAAAAGGAGACTCACAAGAAAGAGCAGATAATTCAGAAACTCTTCTGGCAGAAGAGATGGCCAAAAGGAACAAAACTTTCCAAGAAAGTAATTTAATGTCCAATGAATGCATAGGTTCAAACGGAGGAGCTTGAAGAGCCCCCAGAACCAAATTCAAACTCCAAGGAGGAGAAATTGACTTAATGACAGGTTTTATACGAACCAAAGCTTGTACAAAACAATGAATATCAGGAAGAATAGCAATCTTTCTGTGAAAAAGAACAGAAAGAGCAGAGATTTGTCCTTTCAAGGAACTTGCGGACAAACCTTTATCTAAACCATCCTGAAGAAACTGTAAAATTCTCGGAATTCTAAAAGAATGCCAAGAAAAATGATGAGAAATACACCAAGAAATATAAGTCTTCCAGACTCTATAATATATCTCTCTAGATACAGATTTACGAGCCTGTAACATAGTATTAATCACAGCGTCAGAGAAACCTCTTTGACGAAGAATCAAGCGTTCAATCTCCATACCTTTAAATTTAAGGATTTCGGATCCTGATGGAAAAAAGGACCTTGTGACAGAAGGTCTGGTCTTAACGGAAGAGTCCACGGTTGGCAAGAGGCCATCCGGACAAGATCCGCATACCAAAACCTGTGAGGCCATGCCGGAGCTACCAGCAGAACAAACGAGCATTCCTTCAGAATCTTGGAGATTACTCTTGGAAGAAGAACTAGAGGCGGAAAGATATAGGCAGGATGATACTTCCAAGGAAGTGATAATGCATCCACTGCCTCCGCCTGAGGATCCCGGGATCTGGACAGATACCTGGGAAGTTTCTTGTTTAGATGGGACGCCATCAAATCTATTTCTGGAAGTTCCCACATTTGAACGATCTGAAGAAACACCTCTGGGTGAAGAGACCATTCGCCCGGATGCAACATTTGGCGACTGAGATAATCCGCTTCCCAATTGTCTACACCTGGGATATGAACCGCAGAGATTAGACAGGAGCTGGATTCCGCCCAAACCAAAATTCGAGATACTTCTTTCATAGCCAGAGGACTGTGAGTTCCTCCTTGATGATTGATGTATGCCACAGTCGTGACATTGTCTGTCTGAAAACAAATGAACGATTCTCTCTTTAGAAGAGGCCAAAACTGAAGAGCTCTGAAAATTGCACGGAGTTCCAAAATATTGATCGGTAATCTCACCTCCTGAGATTCCCAAACTCCTTGTGCCGTCAGAGATCCCCACACAGCTCCCCAACCTGTGAGACTTGCATCTGTTGAAATTACAGTCCAGGTCGGAAGCACAAAAGAAGCCCCCTGAATTAAACGATGGTGATCTGTCCACCACGTTAGAGAGTGTCGAACAATCGGTTTTAAAGATATTAATTGAGATATCTTTGTGTAATCCTTGCACCATTGATTCAGCATACAAAGCTGAAGAGGTCGCATGTGAAAACGAGCAAAGGGGATCGCGTCCGATGCAGCAGTCATAAGACCTAGAATTTCCATGCATAAGGCTACCGAAGGGAATGATTGTGACTGAAGGTTTCGACAAGCTGCCATCAGTTTTAGACGCCTCTTGTCTGTTAAAGACAGAGTCATGGACACTGAATCTATTTGGAAACCCAGAAAGGTTACCCATGTCTGAGGAATCAATGAACTTTTTGGTAAATTGATCCTCCAACCATGATCTTGAAGAAACAACACAAGTCGATTCGTATGAAATTCTGCTAAATGTAAAGACTGAGCAAGTACCAAGATATCGTCCAAATAAGGAAATACCACAATACCCTGTTCTCTGATTACAGACAGAAGGGCACCGAGAACCTTTGTAAAAATTCTTGGAGCTGTAGCAAGGCCAAACGGCAGAGCCACAAACTGGTAATGCTTGTCCAGAAAAGAGAATCTCAGGAACCGATAATGATCCGGATGAATCGGAATATGCAGATATGCATCCTGTAAATCTATTGTGGACATATAATTCCCTTGCTGAACAAAAGGCAAGATAGTCCTTACAGTTACCATCTTGAACGTTGGTATCCTTACATAACGATTCAATATTTTTAGATCCAGAACTGGTCTGAAGGAATTCTCCTTCTTTGGTACAATGAAGAGATTTGAATAAAACCCCATCCCCTGTTCCTGAACTGGAACTGGCATAATTACTCCAGTCAACTCTAGATCTGAAACGCAATTCAGAAATGCTTGAGCTTTTACTGGATTTACTGGGACACGGGAAAGAAAAAATCTCTTTGCAGGAGGTCTCATCTTGAAACCAATTCTGTACCCTTCTGAAACAATGTTCTGAATCCAAAGATTGTGAACAGAATTGATCCAAATTTCTTTGAAAAAACGTAACCTGCCCCCTACCAGCTGAGCTGGAATGAGGGCCGCACCTTCATGTGGACTTAGAAGCAGGCTTTGCCTTTCTGGCTGGCTTGGATTTATTCCAGATTGGAGATGGTTTCCAAACTGAAACTGCTCCTGAGGATGAAGGATCAGGTTTTTGTTCTTTGTTGAAACGAAAGGAACGAAAACGATTATTAGCTCTGTTTTTACCCTTAGATTTTTTATCCTGTGGTAAAAAGGTTCCTTTCCCACCAGTAACAGTTGAAATAATAGAATCCAACTGAGAACCAAATAATTTGTTACCCTGGAAAGAAATGGAAAGTAGAGTTGATTTAGAAGCCATATCAGCATTCCAAGTCTTAAGCCATAAAGCTCTTCTAGCTAAAATAGCTAGAGACATAAACCTGACATCAACTCTGATAATATCAAAGATGGCATCACAGATAAAATTATTAGCATGCTGAAGAAGAATAATAATATCATGAGAATCATGATGTGTTACTTGTTGCGCTAAGGTTTCCAACCAAAAAGTTGAAGCTGCAGCAACATCAGCCAAAGATATAGCAGGTCTAAGAAGATTACCTGAACACAGATAAGCTTTTCTTAGAAAGGATTCAATTTTCCTATCTAAAGGATCCTTAAACGAAGTACCATCTGACGTAGGAATAGTAGTACGTTTAGCAAGGGTAGAAATAGCCCCATCAACTTTAGGGATTTTGTCCCAAAATTCTAATCTGTCAGACGGCACAGGATATAATTGCTTAAAACGTTTAGAAGGGGTAAATGAATTACCCAATTTATCCCATTCTTTGGAAATTACTGCAGAAATAGCATTAGGAACAGGAAAAACTTCTGGAATAACCACAGGAGATTTAAATACCTTATCCAAACGTTTAGAATTAGTATCAAGAGGACCAGAATCCTCTATTTCTAAAGCAATTAGAACTTCTTTAAGTAAAGAACGAATAAATTCCATTTTAAATAAATATGAAGATTTATCAGCATCAACCTCTGAGACAGAATCCTCTGAACCAGAAGAGTCATCAGAATCAGAATGATGATGTTCATTTAAAAATTCATCTGTAGGGAGAGAAGTTTTAAAAGATTTTTTACGTTTACTAGAAGGAGAAATTACAGACATAGCCTTCTTTATGGATTCAGAAACAAAATCTCTAATGTTATCAGGAACATTCTGCACCTTAGATGTTGAAGGAACTGCAACAGGCAATGGTACTTTACTAAAGGAAATATTATCTGCTTTAACAAGTTTGTCATGACAATCAATACAAACAACAGCTGGAGGAATAGCTACCAAAAGTTTACAGCAGATACACTTAGCTTTGGTAGATCCAGCACTAGACAGCGATTTTCCTGTAGTATCTTCTGACTCAGATGCAACGTGAGACATCTTGCAATATGTAAGAGAAAAAACAACAACATATAAAGCAAAATTGATCAAATTCCTTAAATGACAGTTTCAGGAATGGGAAAAAATGCCAAAGAACAAGCTTCTAGCAACCAGAAGCAATGAAAAATGAGACTTAAATAATGTGGAGACAAAAACGACGCCCATATTTTTTAGCGCCAAATAAGACGCCCACATTATTTGGCGCCTAAATGCTTTTTGGCGCCAAAAATGACGCCACATCCGGAACGCCGACATTTTTGGCGCAAAATAACGTCAAAAAATGACGCAACTTCCGGCGACACGTATGACGCCGGAAACGGAAAAGAATTTTTGCGCCAAAAAAGTCCGCGCCAAGAATGACGCAATAAAATGAAGCATTTTCAGCCCCCGCGAGCCTAATAGCCCACAGGGAAAAAAGTCAAATTTTTGAAGGTAAGAAAAAATGAATAAATCAAATGCATTATCCCAAATATGAAACTGACTGTCTGAAAAATAAGGAAAGTTGAACATTCTGAGTCAAGGCAAATAAATGTTTGAATACATATATTTAGAACTTTATAAACAAAGTGCCCAACCATAGCTTAGAGTGTCACAGAAAATAAGATTTACTTACCCCAGGACACTCATCTACATGTTTGTAGAAAGCCAAACCAGTACTGAAACGAGAATCAGCAGAGGTAATGGTATATATAAGAGTATATCGTCGATCTGAAAAGGGAGGTAAGAGATGAATCTCTACGACCGATAACAGAGAACCTATGAAATAGACCCCGTAGAAGGAGATCACTGCATTCAAATAGGCAATACTCTCCTCACATCCCTCTGACATTCACTGCACGCTGAGAGGAAAACCGGGCTCCAACTTGCTGCGGAGCGCATATCAACGTAGAATCTAGCACAAACTTACTTCACCACCTCCATCGGAGGCAAAGTTTGTAAAACTGAAATGTGGGTGTGGTGAGGGGTGTATTTATAGGCATTTTGAGGTTTGGGAAACTTTGCCCCTTCTGGTAGGAATGTATATCCCATACGTCACTAGCTCATGGACTCTTGCTAATTACATGAAAGAAATTACTCTGACGTCCTTTAGGTCTATTCTTCTTATCTTGAGGTAGAAAAGGCCCTTTTCCACCCATACTATCAGAGATAATTTCTGCCAAACCAGGTCCAAACAAAGTTTTGCCCTTGTAAGAAATCGCCAGAAGCTTGACTTTAGAGGAAATGTCCGCAGACCAGGATTTCAACCCTAACGCCCTGCGGGCTAGGACAGCGAAACTTGACGTTTTAGCTCCTAGTCTACCAAACCTGTAAAATGGCATTTGCAATAAAGGAATTGGCCAACTTAAGAGCTTCAATCCTATCCTAAATTTCATCCAAGGAAGTCTCTACTTGAAGAGAATCAGACAAGGTGTCGAACCAATAAGATGCTGCACTAGTCACAGTGGCAATACACACCTCAGGTTGCCATTGGAGACTTTGATGAACATAAATCTTTTCCAAATAAGCCTCCAGCTTCTCGTCCATCGGATCCTTGAAAGAACAGCTATCCTCAATAGGAATAGTGGTTCTCTTAGCCAGAAAGGAAACGGCCCCTTCAACTTTGGGTACAGTATACCAAGGGTCTTTAATGGAGTCCTCGACAGGAAACATTTTCTTAAAAATGGGAGACGGGGAAAAAAAGACACCCCTGGTTTCTCCCATTCCTATGAGATAATCTCCCTAGCACGGTTTGGCACAGGAAAAACTTCCGAAGTGGAAGGTTCATCATATAAACTATTAAGTTTACTAGATTTCTTAGGAGTGACAACAACAGGGGTATCAGAGTCAGCTAAAACCTCTTTTAACAATACGCAAAGGTGTTCAAGCTTAAATCTGAAGGATACCACCTCAGTGTCAGAAGAAGGAATTATACTGTCCGAATCTGAGATTTCACCTTTAGAAAGTCCCGATGTATCTTCCTCATCAGACTTATGAGAAAGGGCAACTTGGGAAGCAGAACTGAGAACAGGCACATTACTTTTTGAATTTCTAGATTTCCTCTTGTGTTTTCCCTGTAATCTGGGAATGGCAGCTAATGCCGCAGAAGAAACCTGGGCAGCAATTTCTGCTTTTAAATAAACTCTACTAGGAGTTATAAAGGAACCACAGGGCACTGCATGTAACGCCATTGAGGCTTGGGACCTAGCAGGAGAAAGCTGAGGTATTATTTTAACAGCATCATCCTGAGAAACATTAGGCTCAAAAATGTTAGCTTTATTTTGCAAGGTTTTCTTGACACATGAAGAACAAAATTGAATAGGAGCTGCAACTTGTGCATCTAAAAATAATAAGCATGAATTCATGAGAGCAGGCTCTTGCTCCATATCAGACATGTTGTGAAACAGTACATAAACTTGTACAGATAAGTTTCAAAGATTTTAATATTTAATTAAAATAAGTTAAGGAAAAAATACACTTTAAATTTTATCCCAAATTAGGATCGATCCCCAGCTAAAATTATGTGCGAAAAGTTAAGAAAAAACATTTAATAAACATCAAATAAACTTCTAAAATACCCCTCAGGCAACCCCACACCTCAATTACTGAAGTGCCTTACCACTATCAATTAAGACCGGATCACCCAGAAATGGAGAAAAACTACTTTTCCTTCAGAAACGTTATGAAGTAAAGCCGGTCATGTGACCGCAACTGCTGAACTCAAATTACTGCTGCGACACAGAGATGCACTAAAAATAGCTTCCTGGTACACCGAGTACCAAAAATAACCGTTTTTTTTCAAAGCGGACAGTTTAAAATATTGCATTGTTTTATTTTAAAGCAAAGGGAAATGAATAAGCTGCTGAAATAGAAAATTCAGCCTTACTTTCAGTTTAAACTTGTATTGTAAATATGTGTCAGAAAACAAGGCCTAATAAAAACATTTTACCCTTTCTTTTTAAAAGAGTTTAAATGTTAGTCTCACACACGCTACAGTGCCTGCGTCATGCCCCAGTGTAACCCATACACCAGGATTATCTATGTCCCAATAAAAACACAGTGTCTTTTAATTTGTTAAGTACATGGTCTCCC
The DNA here is from genome assembly GCF_027579735.1 of Bombina bombina. Taxonomy (NCBI): domain Eukaryota; kingdom Metazoa; phylum Chordata; class Amphibia; order Anura; family Bombinatoridae; genus Bombina; species Bombina bombina. The sequence goes on from NC_069499.1 coordinate 1,499,212,044, forward strand.
CAACTGGAAGAAAAAGCACTTACCTGCTCCGCTGTCCAGCATGTAGACAGTTACAAGGTATGAGAAGAAACAGTTCTTCACAGAGACCTTTGAAAAAGAAAGAACAGAGTAACCAACTCTGGCTTTCTAAACTAGGTCAGCAATTGTTAGAAAAACTCAGTAAATACCTCTTTACAAGTTCCTAACTGCTTTAAAGCCACCACTAACCGACTGCAAAGAATGACATGGAATACGGCTATACCCCAAAACTTGCTTTTAGATGAAATCAACATTTTTCTTCAGACACCTAAACATCACCTCCTCCATGCACCGAAGGCAAAGAGAATGACTGGGGGTTGTGGGTAAGGAAGTGATACTTTAACTGTGGCATTCTTTGCCTCCTGCTGCTGGCCAGGAGTGATATTTCCAACAGTAATTACTCAAGCCGTGGACTCACCATATTTTAAGAAAGAAAACATTTTATGTACAAATTTAAAGGCGTTTACTGTCCCTTTAAGACTCTTTGTATTTCGGTAATTAGTTGCAGATAGTGATACAACTGTGCTCACTAGCCACTAGAACCAACAAATGGTGCTAGTAACTGGTATGAGCAATTGCTTGCTCAGTCGTGTGTAAGGTTCTGGTAATTTATATGGAGTCTGCAACCTTATAGGTGCAGCATGGTAAAAGCTATTTATAGCACAAACTAACGTATGTAATGATAAGTTAGAAAAGTGGAGCTTTGTATGGTGCACAGGCCCATTTTCATAATGCTTGTAACAATTGCTTTCACTCAGGCTAGATATGCAAATTAAAGTTTTTTCAGGGGATAATTTGGGAATATTTTAATGAATGACAGTACACAAATGAACTGTTCACAATATGATAAGTGGGGCCCATGTATAGAGAAGCAGTGTGAGTTGGGGTAGCTGGGTTCTAATTAAAGGGACAGTCTACACCAGAATTTTTATTGATTTAAAAGATAGATAATCCCTTTATTACCCATTCCCCAGTTTTGCACAATCAACACAGTTGTATTAATATACTTTTTACCTCTGTGATTACTTTGTACCTAAGCATCTTCTGACAGCCCCCTGATAACATGACTTTTTATTTATTATCTATTGACACATACAGGTGAAACTCTTGAAAAATTTGAATATCGTGCAAAAGTTAATTTATTTCACTAATGCAACTTAAAAGGTGAAACTAATATAGTTTATAGATAGTTTATAGATAGTTCAAGCCGTGATTTGTCATAATTGTGATGATTATGGCTTACAGCTCATGAAAACCCCAAATCCACAATCTCAGAAAATTAGAATATTCTGATAAGGTGCAATATTCTAGGCTCAAAGTGTCCCACTCTAATCAGCTAATTAAGCCACAACACCTGCAAAGGGTTCATAAGCCTTTAAATGGTGTCTCAGTCTGGCTCAGTAGGAATCACAATCATGGGAAAGACTGCTGACCTGACAGTTGTGCAGAAAACCATCATTGACACCCTCCATAAGGAAGGAAAGCCTCAAAAGGTAATTGCAAAAGAAGTCGGATGTTCCCAAAGTGCTGTATCAAAGCACATTAATAGAAAGTTATGTGAAGGAGAAAAGTGTAGAAGAAAAAGGTGCACAAGCAGCAGGGATGACCGCAGCCTGGAGAGGATTGTCAGGAAAAGGCCATTCAAAAGTGTTGGGGACTTTCACAAGAGCCTTCACACACAGACGGATCCTGGACATGGGCTTCAAATGTCGTATTCCTCTTGTCAAGCCACTCCTGAACAACAAACAACGCCAGAAGTGTCTTACCTGGGCTAAAGAAAAACAGACCTGGTCTGTTGCTCAGTGGTCCAAAGTCCTCTTTTCTGATGAGAGCAAATTTTGCATCTCATTTGGAAACCAAGGACCCAGAGTATGGAGGAAGAATGGAGAGGCACACACTGCAAGATGCTTGAAGTCCAGTGTGAAGTTTCCACAATCTGTGTTGATTTGGGGAGCCATGTCATATGCTGGTGTTGGTCCACTGTGCTTCATTAAGTCCAGGGTCAATGCAGCCGTCTACCAGGAGATTTTGGAGCACTTCATGCTTCCTTCCACAGACGAGCTCTATGGGGATGCTAACTTCATTTTTCAGCAGGACTTGGCACCTGCCCACCCTGCCAAAAGCACCAAAACCTGGTTCAATGACCGTGGAATTACTGTGCTTGATTGGCCAGCAAACTCGCCTGACCTGAACCCCATAGATAATCTATGGGGCATTGCCAAGAGAAAGATGAGAGGCATGAGACTGAACAATGCAGAAGAGCTGAAGGCCGCTATTGAAGCATCCTGGGCTTCCATAACACCTCAGCAGTGCCACAGGCTGATAGCTTCCATGCCATGCCGCATTGAGGCAGTAATTGCTGCAAAAAGGGTCCAAACCTAGTACTGAGTACATACAGTATGCATGCTTATACTTTTCAGAGGTCCGATACTGTTCTACAGGTATGTACAATCCTTGTTTTATTGATTGCATGTAATATTCTAATTTTCTGAGATTGTGGATTTTGGGTTTTCATGAGCTGTAAGCCATAATCATCACAATTATGACAAATCACAGCTTGAACTATCTTGCTTTGCATGTAATGAGTCTATCTCATATATTAGTTTCACCTTTTAAGTTGCATTAGTGAAATAAATGAACTTTTGCACGATATTCTAATTTTTTGAGTTTCACCTGTATATTTAGTACTGTGTTGTGCTGACTCTTAAATAACTCCCTAGGCGTGAGCACGTTATCTATATGGCCGACATGAACTAGCAGTCTTCTGTTATAAAAAGCTAATAAAAAAGCATGTGATAAGAGGCTGTTAATAGAGCCTTTGAAACAGGCAGAATTTTAGAGGTTTAAAGGTTATCCTATATAATAAAAGGCCAAGTGTGTTTGTCCAAAGCTGTAATGCGCAGTAGACACTGCTCGCGAGGACAAACACACCTGGCCTTCCAACTGACCTGGCATCTGGCGTGTGGTGGAGTTGTCGGGGCCAGGCGGGTGCAACGTGGGCGGGGCCGCAAGGGTGCGATGTGGACGGGGCGTGGCGCGGACGGGGCCAGATGCCGGAGCCGACTGCCGTGAGAGACAGAGAGCTCTAAAGAGTGGGGATAGAGAGAGCAGAAGAGGGGGAGAATGCAAAAGAGAGGAAGAGAGAGAGCAAAAGAGAGGGAGAGGGGGAGAGAGCGCAAATGAGAGGGGGGAGAGAGCGCAAATGAGAGGGGGGAAGAGAGCGCAAATGAGAGGGGGGAGAGAGCGCAAATGAGAGGGGGGAGAGAGCGCAAATGAGAGGGGGGAGAGAGCGCAAAAGAGAGGGGGGGGAGAGAGCGCAAAAGAGAGAGGGGGAGAGAGCGCAAAAGAGAGAGGGGGAGAGAGCACAAAAGAGAGAGGGGGAGAGAGCACAAAAGAGGGGGAGAGAGCACAAAAGAGGGGGAGAGAGCACAAAAGAGAGGGGGAGAGAGCACAAAAGAGAGAGGGGGAGAGAGCACAAAAGAGAGAGGGGGAGAGAGAACAAAAGAGAGAGGGGGAGAGAGCACAAAAGAGAGAGGGGGGAGAGAGCACAAAAGAGAGAGGGGGAGAGAGCACAAAAGAGAGAGGGGGAGAGAGCACAAAAGAGAGAGGGGGAGAGAGCACAAAAGAGAGAGGGGGAGAGAGCACAAAAGAGAGGGGGGAGAGAGCACAAAAGAGAGGGGGGAGAGAGCACAAAAAATAGGGGGGAGAGAGCACACAAGAGAGGGGGGAGAGAGCACAAAAGAGAGGGGGGAGAGAGCACAAAAAAGAGGGGGAGAGAGCACAAAAGAGAGGGGGGAGAGAGCACAAAAGAGAGGGGGAGAGAGCACAAAAGAGAGAGGGGGAGAGAGCACAAAAGAGAGAGGGGGGAGAGAGCACAAAAGAGAGAGGGGGAGAGCGCACAAAAGAGAGGGGGGAGAGAGCGCAAAAGAGAGGTGGGAGAGAGCGCAAAAGAGAGATGGGAGAGAGCGCAAAAGAGAGATGGGAGAGAGCGCAAAAGAGAGATGGGAGAGAGCGCAAAAGAGAGGTGGGGAGAGAGCGCGAAAGAGGGGGAGAGAGCGCAAAAGAGAGGGGGAGAGAGCAAAAAAGAGAGGGGGAGAGAGCAAAAAAGAGAGGGGGAGAGAGCAAAAAAGAGAGGGGGAGAGAGCGCAAAAGAGAGGGGGAGAGATAGCAAAAGAGAGGGAGAGAGATAGCAAAAGAGAGGGAGAGAGACAGCAAAAGAGAGGAGAGAGAGCAAACAAGAGGAGAGAGAGAGAGCAAACGAGAGGTGGAAGAGAGAGAGCAAAAGAGAGGGAGAGAGACAGCAAAAGAGGGGGAGAGCGAGCAAAAGAGAAGGAGAGAGACAGCAAAAGAGGGGGAGAAAGAGCAAAAGAGAGGGGGAGAGAGCAAAAGAGAGGGGGGAGAGAGCAAAAGAGAGGGGGGAGAGAGAGAACAAAAGAGAGGGGGGAGAGAGAGAGCAAAAGAGAGGGGGGAGAGAGAGCAAAAGAGAGGGGGGGAGAGAGAGAGCAAAAGAGAGGGGGAGAGAGAGAGCAAAAGAGAGGGGGGAGAGAGAGCAAAAGAGAGGGGGGGGAGAGAGAGAGCAAAAGAGAGGGGAGAGAGAGAGAGCAAAAGAGAGGGGAGAGAGAGAGAGCAAAAGAGAAGGGAGAGAGAGAGCAAAAGAGAGGGGAGAGAGCAAAAGAGAGGGGAGAAAGAGAGAGCAAAAGAGAGGGGGGGGGAGAGAGCAAGGGGTGGGACCGCTGTACTGCAAAAAATGGCCAGTGTACATGGGCTTTAGGACTAGTATAGTATATTAATATAATAATGTTGGTTGTGCAAAGCTGGGGAATGGATAGTAAAGGCATTATCTATGTTTTTAAACAATAACAATTTTGGTGTAGACTGTCCCTTTAATAAGTGAAAAGCTTATGTAGTGACCCCAGGCTCGACATATATGGGGCCTTCAAAACATTTTTACTTAGCTCCTACCAGATCTGATGACATCATTTTAGCAAGGAAGCTTTAATAATGGCGCATAAACATTCAACGAAATGGAGAGATTCATTATTTATATTATGTTATGCTAAGAGGAACGTCTCATGAACTTGCTTGAGTTAGTATATCTGGAACCTGCAGGGAGGGGAACGAAGCAATAAAATGCTCAGTAAGACGATGCCTTGCAGTCCTTATGGGTTTCTTGCCAAGAAACATTAAATAATTTGATGCACAGGCACTAGTGAATGACCTTTTTTCACTTACGCGTTTTGTAAGAAACTGACAAGATAAGGACAAGATAAAAAGGAAATAACATTTTGTTTTCAAAGCATCTAGAGGTTCAGGCTTTTATTTAAAAATGGAGGCAGTAAGATAATTAACGACCCATAAAAGTAGCAAAAAAATAAAAATTAGAAAAAAAACCCACATGCTTTAAACAAAGTCTTTGAAGCAGGGGAGATGGAGAATGAACTTAAGTGCTTGCAACTTTTAAGTATATTAAGATATAGCTAGGAAACAAATCATTATTTACATAGATTCTTCGTTGTCAGCTACACAAAGCTGTTTCTAATATACTATTGCAGGAGAACAGCAACTTTTTTTTGGTTGTTGTGTTTCCTCAAATAAAGAGGAGGAACAATTAGATTTATTTAAAATATTGTGATGTTTCAGATTTGGATGATAATCATGTTATTATATGTAACAACAATATAATATGTAATAACAACATGTAACAGCTAGTTGTTTTATATATATATATATATATTTAAATTCTATCATGCCTATTAATTTGCATGAACAAAAAGTTAAAAGGGACATGAACCCCAATTTTTTTCTTTCGTGATTCAGATAGAACATACAGTTTTAAACAACTTTTCAATTTTTCTTATATTATAAAATGGCATTCTTTGTTGAAGCAGCAGCAATGCACTGCTGGGAACTAGCTAAACACATCTGGTGAGCCAATGAGAAGAGGCATATACCACAGCCAATAATCAGCAGCAAGCTCACAGTAGTGCATAGCTGCTCCTAAGCCGACCTAGGCATGCTTTTCATCAAAGAATACCAAGAGAACAAAGCAAATTAGATAACAGTTGTAAAGTTGTTTAAAATTGCATACTCTATCTGAATCATGAACGTTTAATTTTGAATTTATTGTCCCTTTAACCCCTTCACTACCAGAGAATTTTTAGCATTTTTGCTATCACTTAATTTAAACAGAAATAGGTTGTTTTAATTTACCTGTCAAAACTATATATTAAAAAATTGTTAACTTTTTCAGAAACTGTAGGGTTTCTCACTGAAATTATTTACACACCGTTTGTGCAATCATGGCACAATTGGGTGTAAAAGCTTCTCTGGGATCCCCTTTGTTCAGAAGGAGCAGACATGCATGACTTTGCCATTGTTTTTTGTTAATTAGAAGGCTGATAACTGCAGCTGAGCACTATACGTCTTAAATTCCTAGCAGTGAAGGGGTTAATCAGGTAGCTTGTAAGGTTAATTTTAGCTTTAGTGTAAAGATTACACTTCCACCTGACACTTCCCACCCCTTGATCCCTACCTGATCCTTCCCAAACAGCTCTCATCCCTCCCTCACCGCCCACTGGTCACCAAGATCTTAGGTACTGGAAGACAGTCTGCCAATATAAAGATTTAAGGTCATTTATTTTTATTACATTTGTTTTCCTTCTTTCTGCAGAGTAGGTTCCCCCTTACCCTCCAACCTCCCTGATCCCTCCCAAACAGGTATTTACCCTTCCCCCCTCTAACTAGTGACTGCCATCTTAGGTACTGGCAGCGGTCTGCCAGTACCTATAAAATGCTTTTTTTTATATATAATTTTTATTGTTAAGCTTTTTGTAGTGTAGTGGTCCACCTCCCCCACTCCCACGATCGTTAGTTAGGGATCCCCCACACCACCTTTTTTCTGTAGTGTAGTTTCCCATCCCTCCCTCTTAATTTTTTTTTTTCCTGTAGTGTAGGGCCCACCCAACTCCCCTCCTCACTCTGCTGCTGGACTGCCCTCCCGCCTCTTGGATTCCCTCCCGCCTTTTGGATTCCCTCCCACACCTCCAGCAGAGATGATAGTTACATACAGTGACACATACAGGTGTCACCATCTGTAACGATCTGGCATCAGCCTTCATATGGAACCAGAGCACCGATCACGCTCCGGTTCCATATGCGGGCATATGCCTGGAGCTCAGGAACTCCAGCTTTCGGCTGTAACTTAACAGCCGAGACTGCTGGAGCTTCCTGCAGCTCTGAAGTATATATATATATATATACATACATATATATATATATATATATATATATATATATACACACACAGAGAGAAGCACACTCACAGGAACGAACAACTGGCTCAATACTATTGTTAGCCTGTTCTATTGCGATTTACCACCTGGGTGCAGCTTCTTTTAGCCCAGTAATGCTTTTCACAGAGAAGAACTTTCCTGTAGTATATCAGTCTGATCCCGCCTATTACGGTCAGTCCAGCGCCGAAATACCAGGCAATTCCTCTCTGAGCAAGGAACACAGCAACCCCAGACAATCGTTTTGGCCTTCATTGAGCCTCGTCATTGAGGTGTAGCCATATTCCTCTAAGCACACTGAGCAAGGAGTCCACGTCTGGTTTCCCCTTTTTCCCATAGGGAGACTAAATACACACAGAGAGAAGCACACTCACAGGAACGGACAACTGGCTCAATACCATTGTTAGCCTGTTCTATGGCGATTTACCACCTGGGTGCAGCTTCTTTTAGCCCAGCATTGCTTTTCACAGAGAAGAACTTTCCTGTAGTATATCAGTCTGATCCCGCCTATTACGGTCAGTCCAGCGCCGAAATACCAGGCAATTCCTCTCTAAGCAAGGAACACAGCAACCCCAGACGATCGTTTCAGCCTTCATTGGGCCTCGTCAGTGAGGTGTAGCCATATTCCTCTAAGCACACTGAGCAAGGAGTCCACGTCTGGTTATATATACTGTATATACACATACATATCGCGGTACAATAAGCAAAGTACCGCACAACGTATATATACGTCATAATGGTTTAAGGGGTTAAGCAATACGTCTTTAAATTTAATAAACAAATGCAGAGGTTTATGCTGAGTACTTCCTGCCTATGCTCACTGGCTGATAAGGACAACTATAGTTGCTTAGATGGAAACACTGACAAGAAAAAAAACAACAGGAATAAGCTTTCCTCTTTTTTTTTTACTAAAAAAGAAATGTAATACATTTTGAAAAGCCTATTTGAAATTAAAATGAACATGCTGGGTAGATAATGTATTATTTTTGCATTACTGACACTAGATAACTATGTTCTTAATCCCTGCAAATAGGTTAAACCCATAGGTAAAGTCTGAAGATGCAAGGCATACAGATCCAGGGCAGCATAATCAGTAGCTTCAGTTGCAATCATGTCAATAGCCAGCTTTGCAGGGGATAAATGTAATAAATTAGAGTGTATCATTTTAGAATATCCATTTAATATGAACAAAATGTACCTTTGACTGTGAAGAGATGAGATATTGAGGTGGAAAGAAATTAGATATACAAAGGAACATGTTACCCATATGAATGTGATGCAGGATACAAAGGAACATGTTACCCATATGAATGTGATGCAGGATACATGTAAAACGCTGACTGAAAACTATACCACACCATTTCTATGTAAAATGTTACATATTTTATATCAAAATGTCCTCAATAGCCACATCCGATTGTAAAGAAACTTTAAGCTTCCAATCAGGATCCTCGTCCTGGGACATGCAGGGCAGTGTGCATATGGCATGTGCAGACACATTAACTTTATTTCCTTCCTCTGAGGAAGATTATTATGACATTTTACAAATCATGATGAAATCCAACAAGTGCAAGATCATCTTAATGAAAAGTGTGAACTCTGGTTAGCTGCTCTGTTCAATAAAGAAAAACCCAAGTAAACTTCATAACAATTTTTCTTGCTCACAGTTGCATTGAGGACAAAATAGCAATGGTGTTGAGTAACCTGTATCTTTAACATATGTTTAGGTCTCATACACATAACATTTATTTTCCCTTGAAGACCTCACCACTTATAATGTTCTTCTCTAAAGGCTATGAAAAAGGCAAGAAAGTCTCTTAACATGTTAGTAATCTGCGTGGACTACAACAGAATCTAGGATATTAAATAATAGACACACATCAGCAGCCATTGGGTTAATGTAAGCAGAGGATGAACTATATTAATCCCATCACTCACTTCTCTTCAGACTGTAGGAACCAGTTTATAAATATAAGCATGAGAACAGCCGGACATAAACACAGCATTCAGTGTCTATGACTTAGACCACACCAGAGACGGCCCGTCTAACCTCGAGTACTTCTTGGGTTTTCCCATCTTTACACTGGAATCTCCAGTATGTGGCAAAGTGAGCAGCTGGTCTTTAGTGAACAGCGTCCGAGAAGGCGTTGAAGAGGCAGCCATGGGAGTTGCAAGGTAAGAGGGCAATTACAAGCCGCTGATAAATGTAAAATTGATACAGTGCTCTCCATAATTGTAGCTCTTACTCCATTCAATTGCAAACTGTGGAGGAACAGGGGTTTGATTGACTTGTGAAACAAAAACACGGGAAACCTCAATGTTAGGTCAGATGAGGACGGATGCAATGTATTTATGGAACATCTTCCTTTTCCATCCCTGAATTACTCTCCTCCTCTATATGGTCAGACAAACATATTACACTTATTGTCGTTTCCTATGGTCTGGATAATAGTAGAGCTCGGCATTCACAGGGAGCTTAATAACAGCTTCTCTTTTCCTTAGATGAACATCTAGCAGGGATCTGTTGTGCTATTTTGTCCATTTCTAACACAATTATCAAGTAATTGTAAAAGAGTATACAACTGAAAAACAGATTGCTCTTCTCTGTGTATTAAGTGATGTAATACTGCTATAACAAAGTGTCAGCAATGATAGTGTTTTGCAACTAATTACATTAGTGTTTACCATTCTGGTTTAAGTGTTTTTAATATCAGCTTATGCTGTTTGTATGAATGGATTTCTCTGTATACTACAAATAAAGATTTAGTATGAATGTAATTATCTAGTTGCAAATCACTATCGTTGCTGACCCTTTTTTCAGTTGTATACTCTTTTACAATTACTTGATAATTGTGTTCTTTATTTTGCTCTTACTCTGTGGCAAGAAACCTAATAATAATATATGTGAAAAATTATCAACCATAATTCATTTTATTAAGAGTTTTTTTTTGTAGATTATCTTGCTGGTTTCCCCTATCCTGAATTTTTATTTTACTTGTCAATTTTTGACACTGAGGAGCAGATACAGTCTGGTGCTAAATTTGGCATTTAACCTTTATTTTCCAGTAATTTATTATAACAATGGCAGAAAGGGGTTAATTACTAAGGGGAAACACTAAATCTTCTGCACTTTATGTTGGCTACAACTTCACAAGAAAACTGTAGCAACTTATGAAAACATATAAAAAAAAGAAGTCCCTGTAAATTGGGAAGGGACTTTGACCTAGGGGAGGAAGAGGCCCTTTGGTTGGTGGGTAGATTTGGGAAGGGGTTAGCCCAAGATGTAGCCATACTTAAGAGGCTGAGCGGGAAGAGGCAGGAAGTCACTTCTTGAAAATCATTGTGGTGACAGCAGCTTGCGCACTTGCACCTTCGTGCTTCTTCCCGCTCAGGCTTAGGTATGGCTCAGCTACGCCTTGTTGGTCCAGTTGAAGGAAGCTGCGGAAACAAGAGGTCCTACCTGGCTTGAAGATAGGCTCCGATCCCTGCTGGAACATGAAGGTGATGGTAGTGTGGAAAAGGCGGCGGTGCGCTGCCGCCCAGTCCGTCATTCAAAACCTCCAACTCGCCTGAGTCCGGATGGTGAGAGGAGCTCCGGAGGCCGGCAAAGAGGCAGTCCCAGTCCTGGATGCAGGAAGACGGCGACGAGATCTGCAACTGGTGTACCCGTGTCTTCGGAGGCCCCATCGGTTACGCAACTGCCCAGCGCTGTGGATCCTGGTGACGTCATCATTCCGCACCTGGAGCCCCACCACAGCCAAGCCAGTAAGAGTCTGGCACAGGGTAAGACGGAGGTGGATGGCCTATGGGGGCCTGGAGGAGTGGAGGAGGCTCAGAGGCAGGACCCGCATTATGGCCCGGAGGGGCCTGAGGTGGTAAGGGGCAGTGGCGGTGGGGTGGGTGCCCAGCATTTGGAGCCAAGGATAATGGTGTCAGGGGTTGAGCCTCCAGGGCGCAAGTTAGAGAGATCTGCCACAAGGGGTTCTCAGTCAGTTTATGTAGTGGGGGAAGATAGGGTGGGCAGTCCTGATTCCCAAGGGGTTTTTGCGGCCTGGGATGACTTTGAGGACCTCACGCAGGGTCTGGATTCCTCAGAGGAGGATGTTGTTCCTCCCACTCCCCCCAGGGGCGGTCTTAATGGTCCTTCTGGGCTTCCTTTAGTTTTAGAGGTGGGTATCCCTGCAAGTAGGGTCCGCCGGGGGGGGGGGGATATGAGTGGGGCTGGAGCAGGCCCTGTACGTGGTGCTGGGGATATGGGTCCTTTTCCTTTGCCTAAAGATGTTTGTTTTCTAGATTTGGGGGATGAGGAGTCACGGCCTGGGACTTCTTCCGGCCAGCATGCTGTTATGAGTGACGGTTTAAAGGGGAATGCCTATGGCCTACAGGATTCTTGGACCAAGACCATCAGGCTGGATTCTGAGGACGGCGTTCTATTGGAAGAACGTGCTAAAGTGTTGGATATGAGGGAGTCGGTGAGTACGGCCAGGGGCCTTGGTCATGGCCAGAGGGGAAAAGTGAGTAAGGGAACTTATGCTGTACCTAAGGGGGCAACTGGGAATGTGAGATGTCCGTATATGGCTTAGGGGAAGTGGGTTGCCAGCTAGAGGCAGGCAGGGTAGGAAGTATGGGGGGGGGACTTAGGCCAGGGAGGAGCGGAGGCTCCAGCTCCGAAGAGGGGTAGGGGGGGAGCTACGGCTAGTGCACTTGGCCTTTCCATGGCACAGAGAGGTGCCATGTGTCTTTCTTACAGGCTGCAGGACACCAAGGAGAGCTATAGGCGGCTGCTACGGAACCAGACGGCAGCAGGTTCCAGAGCCAGAAGCTTGATATGGCTGTGTCCCACTTGAGTCAGCCCATGAGGTCTACGGAGGCACGAACAGGTACTTTTGGGGCTGACATGGTGGGTCAGGGTTTTGGGGTGCAAAAAGGGGTGAATGTATGTGAGGATTCTGTTTCGATTACCATAGTAGCTGGGTTACGTGACTTGTTACCTAAGCTTGAGGGTTCTGGGTCTCAGGGGATTCCGGCGGTTGCTAGTGCATGGGTCCCTCCTGTGGCACCTGTAGTTAGTGCTGTCCCTGGGGGGTCGTCGTTAGTTGGGCTGGGAATCATGGGGGCGGTTGTTTCTCAGGGCCAGTCCACTACAGTGGTTCCCCCTGCTGCTGGCAGCGAATTAGAGAAGGGGACTGGGAGCCCGGAGCTTAAGATTACGGACACTGCCTTGTCGCGGTCTTGTCTTTGTTCCATTGGCCCTTTGGGCAAGCATCTCACCGCGGAATTGAGGGAAAAGATATGGAAGAGGGAATTCATTGAGTTGTTTTCTCTTTATATCAATCCTTTGAAATCCCTGAGGATTCCAAGAAGGATTCGTCCAAAAAGGAGGAAGAGGAGCGGAAGAAGCGATATAGGAAGTTACCAAAAACTTTCACAAATTGGTTTCAGGCCTTCGTCATCTATGCCAGTGTGATGGGGACAAGTTTCCTGACCAGGGGGCAGCGCTTTTCTGTTATTTGGATGAGGTTGCAGCCGGGCAGCGAACGTATGGGGGTATGGCTTGGTGGGTGTATGACGAGCAGTTTCGTCAACGCTTGTCTGTCAAGCCAGAGATGCGATGGGATGATAGGGACATGAGCTTATGGCTCAAGGTCATTACGCCGCTCAGATCATCACAGCCCCTTTCATGCGGGAGCCGGTGGTCCCCCTCAAGGGAGACTGTTGGCATCTGTCAAAAAAAGGATTTTGTTTTGCCTTCAATGAAAAGGTGTGCAAATGGGGTTCTTCGTGCAAATTTCGGCATGAGTGTTCAGGGTGTGGGGGTTCCCACCTCTTCTCAAAATGTTTCCAAAAAGGCAAAGCCGGGGGCGGTACGGAGTTGCCTGACAAAGGGAGTAACTCCAGTGAGGGTAAGCGAGATGACATGTTGGCTCGCACGGTACGCTAGGCAACGAGGGTGTGGGAGAAAGGCGTTGGTGTTGTGGCATGGGTTCAAAGTCGGTTTTAAAATTCCTTCTACGGGGGGTTCAATTCAAGGGTAACTTGAAATCGGCTAGGGATTGGCCTGAGGTGGTGCAAGAGAAATTGGATAAGGAGGTGTCGTTAGGGCGCATTGCGGGTCCTTTTGGGGCTCCTCCTATTTCTCAATTGCATATTTCACCTCTTGGGGTGGTCCCTAAGAAGGACCCAGGGAAGTTCAGGATGATACACCACCTGTCCTTCCCTAAAGGGGGCTCAGTGAATGACTGTATCCCTAAGGAGCTTGCTTCTGTATCGTATACGTCATTTGATCTTGCTGTCAAGCGTTGTTGGCCAAGATTGATATTGAAGCGGCTTTTCAGTTGTTACTGGTTAATCCTTCTTCACACTACTTCCTGGGTTGTTGTTTCAATGGTGCTTATTACATAGATCTCTGCCTTCCCATGGGGTGTTCTATCTCGTGCTCCTTGTTTAAGTGATTTAGCACTTTTCTGGAGTGGGTGGTAAAGATCCAGTCGTGTTTTTCATCGGTGGCGCACTACTTTGATGATTTACTGTTTGTGGGTCCGGCTGGATCGGATGTTTGTGGGGTGTTGAGGGACTGTTTTTATCTAGTGGCTAGGGAGTTTAGGGTGTAAATTGCCATGAAAAAATCTGACGGCACTGTGACGGTGCTTCATTTTTTGGACATCACTATTGATTCTGACAGAATGGAGTGTAGGTTGCCCCGTGATAAGATAGATGACTTGTTGGGCATTATTCAGCGGTTCCTTGGCCTATCTAAGGTCACTTTGAGGGAAATTCAATCCCACCTAGGGAAGTTAAATTTCGCTTGCAGGATCATTCCCATTGGTAGGGTGTTTTGCAGGAGAATGTCGTTGGCTACGGCCGGGGTTCGCAAGCCTCATCACTTTGTGATGGTCACGAGGGGCTAAAAGATGATTTGTTAATATGGTTGAGGTACCTGAGGGAATTTAATGGTGCTGCCTTGTTCCAGGATTTCTGAGTGTCTAACTTGGAATTGGATTTGGTGACCGATGCTGCTGGGGGGCATGGGTTCGGGGCCTATTTTCAGGGTCACTGGTGAGGACTGGGTTAGGGCAGATTTAATTCGTAACCTGGTGTTCCTGGAACTGTTCCCAATCATTGTGGCGTTGTTCGTCTGGGAAGGGGAGGTGGTGAACAAATCTATCCTATTTCACACAGATAATATGGGTGTTGTTTCTGTTGTTAACACACTTTCTGCTTCTTCTCCCCCTGTTTTACCGTTGTTAAGAGTGTTGGTTTTAAAATGTCTGTGCATGAATGTTTTGGTTAGGGCCAAGCATATTCATGGTAAGTGTAATCTGATTGCGGATGCTTTATCTCGATTTCAGTGGAGTCACTTTTGGGAGTTGGCCCCTCAGGCGGACGTGGTGGGGCGTCGGTGTCCGGATCAGCTATGGATGCTTGGGGAGGAGGACTTGCTGGACTTGGGAAGAGTTCATTGGGTCCAGGTACTTGGTCTGCCTAAGTTAGAGTATGGTGGGAATGGGAGGAATAGTTGAGGCAGTCAGGGGTGAGAGAAGGGGTGGATGATGTTACGGGATGCCTCTTAGCATGGTTGTGGCATTGGGGTAGTGTGGGCTTGTCCTCTGCAAATATGGACAGGAGACTGTCTGCCTTAGCTTTCAGGTTTAAGACGTTGGGGTTCTGTGATGTGACCAAAGTATTTTGGGTTCGGCAAGTCCTCAGGGGTCTGAAGAAGAAGGGTAGGAGGCATTGATCGCAGGAGGCCCATTACCTTTACTTTATTGGGGAGAATTTGGGGAATCTTGCCCAATATTTGTTTTTCCCCCTTTGAGCTTTATTTTGTACGGCCTCCTTATTAGCTTTTTTTCGGGGACTTTCGTATTTCCGAATTAGTAAGCCCGAGCAAACGGGCGCCGGGGGGTCTGAGGGTGGACGATGTGTTGTGGGGTGATTGCAGGGTGGACATATTTTTTAAACGCAGTAAAACTGACCAGTGCGGGAAGGGAAGGAGTATTGTTTTATTCCCTAGTGGCAGTCAGGTTTGTTCCTTTGGAATTTTGACGCAGTATGCATCCCTACGGCCTGTGCAGGGGGGCCCGCTGTTAATTCATTTGGATGGGTCCTTCCTGTCGCAATTTCAGTTCAGGGCAATCTTGAAAGGAGCTATAAGTCTCATGGGTCTATCTCCTTCAGAGTTTGGTTCACATTCCTTTTGTATTGGGGCGGCGACTGAAGCCTCTATGCTGGGATTGCGGGAAGCTGTGGTTAACAAAAATTGGGAGATGGGGGTCTGCAAGGTATAGATCGTATGTATGAGCTGAGTTGAGGGTGTAAAAGGGTGGGATTGTTTTTTGTTAATGGTGTTCATTGTGTTTTTGTTTATGTTTTTTTTTTGTAGGTGTGAGGAGCCTTTGGGTGATGGGGCATTAATTTTTTTTTTTCTGAGGCGAGAAGAAAAGTTGACGGCCTTTAGTTGGGGTGCCCAGTTGATCAGTGGAAGGTAAAATGGTTGGGGGTACAGGGTTTACGGTGGGAGAGTTTATTGCAGTTGTTTGTGGATTACTGTAGGCAATTCCCTCCTCCGGATGTATTGATAGTGCACTTGGGGGGCAATGACTTGGGTTTTCTGTCCCAGCGGGAGCTAGTAAGGAGAATTAAAAGGGACTTAGTAAGACTTAAGGATCATTTGGTCTCAGATTGTGCCTAAGTTGGTTTGGAGGGCAGCATGGGACCATTCCATGCTGGAATGGAGCTGGAGGAAGGTGAATAAGCTGATAGGATCTTTTGATAAAAGAATTGGGGGTGCGGTGGCTTACCACCCTGATTTGGAGGAGGTGGGCTTAGGGGCGTTTTATTTGAGGGATAGAGTTCACCTTAATCAATTTGGTCAGCAGATGTTTTTACTGGACATTAAGGAATCTTTGAGAGAATTGTTGGGTTTGGCAGGACTGGGCTGTCATCAGGCCAGTCGTTGGTGGGGGTGCTACTTCTCTGACAGTAAGGAAGGAATATGGTCAAGTGAATTGGGGGTTTTGAACAAGTTGCCTCTCCACAGGCTGAGAGTGCAATTGGGTTATTATAGGTGCAAGGGGTTCCCTATTAAAGTGGAAGTGAGGTTTTAACGGACTCAACAAGTACTTAGTTGAGTCTAGATGGAATGACGGCCATGTTTTTTTAAATAATAAGGGGAACTAGCACAGCTGGATGGTCCAGTATGGTATTTTAAATGTTGTTGAGGTCAAATTTGTTTAAGTACATTGTGTTTTATGTTTCTGTTCAAATGTGGTATTTATTGGTACTTAAAATGTTTCTTGTTATTTAATAAAGGTGCTGCGGCCAATTTTGTACCAAGGTGATGTCTCCTGTGTTTTTATTATAGGTAATGGTATGGGTGGTTGTAAGGTTGGTGTATGTGGGGCCGAAACTTGACGTCTTAAAAGGTCAAGAAGCTATAGAGATAAATGTAAAGATTTCAAACCATGGCTGCTAGTGAAGGCTTTAATACTTTGCTATCCAAGGTGCTGCACAGCTTTGTACCAATGAAGGGGTTAATAACAGGGAAGTAATAATCAGACTGGGTGACAAAGACACGCTAAAGGGACATTAATAAACCTAAAATGTTTCTTTTATGATTCAGATAGAGAATACAGTTTTAAACAACGTTCCAGTTCACTTCTATGAACAAATTTGCTTATTTCTCTTGATATTTTTTGTTGAATTATGTAAATG